>NC_057808.1:295694196-295707112 GCF_018294505.1 Triticum aestivum | reverse complement strand
CCTTCATGGGCCTTAGTAGAAAGGATAGGAGGGCCACAAGGGAGCCCCCCCCCCATGGCAAGTCTGAAACTGACTAGGGAGGGGGCGGCGCCCCCCTCTTTCCTTCTCCCTTCCTCCTCCTTCCCTCTCTCCCTCTCTTGGAAAGGAAGGGGACTCCAACTAGGATTGGGAATCCTAGTTGGACTCCCCTATGACGCGCCCCTCCTAGGCCTCCGGCCTCCTCCTCCCCTCCTTTATATACGGGGGAGGGGGCACCCCAAAGGTACACCAAGTCTTCTCTTAGCCGTGTGCGGTGCCTCCCTCCACAGTTACACACCTCGGTCATATCGTCGTAGTGCTTAGGCGAAGCCCTGCGCCGGTAACTTCATCATCACCATCACCAGCCATCGTGCTGATGGAACTCTCCCTCATCCTCAATTGGATCAAGAGCTCGAGGGACGTCATCGTGCTGAACGTGTGCTGAACACGGAGGTGCCGTACATTCGGCACTTGGATCGGTTGAATCGTGAAGACGTTCGACTACATCAACCGCGTTACTAAGCGCTTCTGCTTTCGGTCTACGAGGGTACGTGGACACACTCTCCTGTCTCATTGCTATGCATATCCTAGATAGATCTTGTGTGATCATAGGATTTTTTTGAAATACTGCATTCCCTAATAGTGGCATCCTAGCCAGGTCTATGCGTAGATGTTATATGCACGAGTGGAACACAATGAGTTGTGGGCGATAATAGTCATACTGCTTACCACCAACGTCTTACTTTGATTCGGCGGTATTGTTGGATGAAGTGGCCCGGACCGACATTACATGACCGCGTTCATGAGACTGGTTCTACCGACGTGATTCGCACGCAGGTGGCTGGCGGGTGTCTGTTTCTCCAACTTTAGTTGAATCGAGTTTGACTACGGCAGGTCCTTGTTGAAGGTTAAAACATCACACTTGACAAAAAATCGTTGTCGTTTTGATGCGTAGGTAAGAACGGTTCTTGCTAGAAGCCCGTAGCAGCCACGTAAAACTTGCAACAACAAAGTAGAGGATGTCTAACTTGTTTTTGCAGGGCATGTTGTGATGTGATATTGTCAAGACGTGATGAGATATAAATTGTTGTATGAGATGATCATGTTTTGTAAAATTTATCGGCAACTCGCAGGAGCCTTATGGTTGTCGCTTTATTGTATGAAATGCAATCGCCATGTAATTGCTTTACTTTATCACTAAGCGGTAGTGATAGTCATGGAAGCAATAGTTGGCAAGACGACAACGATGCTACGATGGAGATCAAGGTGTCAAGCCGGTGACGATGGAGATCATGACGATGCTTTGGAGATGGAGATCAAAGGCACAAGATGACGATGGCCATATCATGTCACATATTTTGATTGCATGTGAGGTTTATCCTTTATGCACCTTATTTTCCTTAGTACGGCGGTAGCATTATAAGATGATCCCTCACTAATTTTCAAGGTATAAGTGTTCTCCCTGAGTATGCACCATTGCTACAGTTTGTCGTGCCGAGACCCCACGTGATGATCGGGTGTGATAAGGTCTACGTTCACATGCGTGCAAGCTAGTTTTGCACGTGCAGAATACTCGGGTTAAACTTGACGAGCCTAGCATATGCAGATATGGCCTCGGAACACTGAGACCGAAAGGTCGAACGTGAATCATATAGTAGATATGATCAACATAGTGATGTTCACCATTGAAAACTACTCCATCTCACATGATGATCGGACATGGTTTAATTGATACAGATCACGTGATCATTTAGATGACTAGAGGGATGTCTATCTAAGTGGGAGTTCTTAAGTAATATGATTAATTGAACTTTAATTTAGCATGAACTTAGTACCTGATAGTTTTTGCAGGTCTATGTTATTGTAGATCAATGCCCCGTGCTACCGTTCCTTTGAATTTTAATGCGTTCCTAGAGAAAGCTAAATTGAAAGATGATGGTAGCAACTACACGGACTGGGTCCGTAACTTGAGGACTATCCTCATTGCTGCACAGAAGAATTACGTCCTGGAAGCACCGCTAGGTGCAAGACCCGCTGCAGGAGCAACTCCGGATGTTATGAACGTCTGGCAGAGCAAAGCTAATGACTACTCGATAGTTCAGTGTGCCATGCTTTATGACTTAGAATCGGGACTTCAAAGAAGTTTTGAATGTCATGGAGCATATGAGATGTTCCAGGAGTTGAAGTTAATATTTCAAGCAAATGCATGAGTTGAGAGATATGAAGTATCCAACAAGTTCTATAGCTGCAAAATGGAGGAGAATAGTCCTGTCAGTGAACACATACTCAGAATGTCTGGGTACCACAACCACTTGACTGAGCTGGGAGTTAATCTTCCTGATGATAATGTCATTGACAAAGTTCTTCAATCACTGCCACCAAGCTGTAAAGGCTTCATGATGAACTATAATATGCAAGGGATGGAAAAGACTATTCCCGAGCTCTTCGCGATGCGAAAGGCTGCGGAGGTAGAAATCAAGAAGGAGCATCAAGTGTTGATGGTTAACAAGACCACTAGTTTCAAGAAAAAAGGGAAAAGGGAAGAAGGGGAACTTCAAGAAGAACGGCAAGCAAGTTGCTGCTCAAGTGAAGAAGCCCATGTCTGGACCTAATCCTGAGACTGAGTGCTTCTACTGCAAAGGGACTGGTCACTGGAAGCGGAACTGCCCCAAGTATTTTGCAGATAAGAAGGATGGCAAAGTGAAAGGTATATTTGATATACATGTTATTGATGTGTACCTTACTAATGCTCGTAGTAGTGCCTGGGTATTTGATACTGGTTCTATTGCTCATATTTGCAACTCGAAACAGGGGCTACGGATTAAACGAAGATTGGCTAAGGACGAGGTGACGATGCGCGTGGGAAATGGTTCCAAAGTCGATGTGATCGCGGTCGGCACGCTACCTCTGCATCTACCTTCGGGATTAGTTTTAGACCTGAATAATTGTTATTTGGTGCCAGCGTTAAGCATAAACATTATATCTGGATCTTGTTTGATGCGAGACGGTTATTCATTTAAATCAGAGAATAATGGTTGTTCTATTTATATGAGTAATATCTTTTATGTTCATGCACCCTTGAGGAGTGGTCTATTTTTGTTGAATCTCGATTGTAGTGATACACATATTCATAATATTGAAGCAAAAAGATGCAAGGTTAATAATGATAGTGCAACTTATTTGTGGCACTGCCGTTTAGGTCATATTGGTGTAAAGCGCATGAAGAAACTCCATGTTGATGGGATTTTGGAATCACTTGACTATGAATCACTTGATGCTTGCGAACCATGCCTCATGGGCTAGATGACTAAGACTCCGTTCTCCGGAACAATGGAGCGAACAACCGACTTGTTGGAAATAATACATACCGATGTATGCGGTCCGATGAGTGTTGAGGCTCGCAGCGGGTATCATTATTTTCTGACCTTCACAGATGATTTGAGCAGATATGGGTATATCTACTTGATGAAACATAAGTTTGAAACATTTGAAAAGTTCAAAGAATTTCAGAGTGAAGTGGAAAATCATCGTAACAAGAAAATAAAATTTCTATGATCTGATCGTGTAGGTGAATATTTGAGTTATGAGTTTGGTCTTCATTTGAAACAATGTGGAATAGTTTTGCAACTCACGCCATCTGGAACACCACAGCGTAATGGTGTGTCTGAACATCGTAACCGTACTTTATTAGATATGGTGCGATCTATGATGTCTCTTACTGATTTACCGCTATCGTTTTGTGGGTATGCTTCAGAGACGGCTGCATTCACGTTAAATACAACACCATCTAAATCCGTTGAGACGACACCATATGATCTGTGGTTTGGCAAGAAACCGAAGTTGTCGTTTCTTAATGTTTGGGGCTGTGATGCTTATGTGAAAAAGCTTCAACCTGATAAGCTCGAACCCAAATCGGAGAAATGTGTCTTCATAGGATACCCAAAGGAGACTGTTGGGTACACCTTCTATCACAGATCCGAAGGCAAGATATTCATTGCTAAGAATGGATCCTTTCTAGAGAAGGAGTTTCTCTCGAAAGAAGTGAGTGGGAGGAAAGTAGAAACTGATGAGGTAATAGTACCTTCTCCCGAATTGGAAAATAGTTCATCACAGAATCAGTTCCAATGATTATTACTGTCGGATCTCGGGTTCCGGCAAAACCCTCAAGGTTCGAACACTGGGGTGCGCATGAAGATCTCCCCCTACCGATCCACGTCCTAGCTTCGCTAAGATCTCAAGGACTAACTCAACGAACTCACAACACAAGGGACAAAAGATTTATACTCGTTCGGGCCACCGTTGTGGTGTAATACCCTACTCCAGTGTGGTGGTGGTGGATTGCCTCTCGGGCTGAGGATGAACAGTTACAAGGGGAAGAACAACCTCCTGAGGTTGGGGTGTTCTTGTGCTCAGTGTGTGGCTAGGGATTGGCTAAAGATCAGATGCCTGAGGCTCAGTTGCCTCCTACTATGGTGGCTAGTCCTATTTATAGAGGCCCTGGTCCTCTCCCCAAATATTGAGTGGGAAGGGAGCCAACAACGGTCAATTTGAAAGGGGACAACTAGTACAGCTATCCTGACAAAAGCAGTCTTCGCCTGCAAAAGGCTCTGGTGGTGACGCCGCCTTGGGCTCCATGGTGACCTCCGTCTTGCCGTCCCGCTGGTCTTGGTCATGTTGCACCGATATGGAAACATTTTCTTGACGCCTCGGTACTCCGCGCCTGCGTATCCTTCCTTAGCACCAAAGAGGAAACAAGGACACTGTGCGCGCTGGCGCCCGCCTGATGCCCGCCTGGCCTTGATCGTCATGGCTCATGTCACGAGAACCTCGCGGGGTTTGCCTTGCCTTGATCTCTCCGCCCCTCGCGAGCCAACCTGGTGAGGCCGCTCCCGAAGAGGTCTTGTGTGGTCCGCCTCGCGAGGCTTGGCCCCTCGCGAGGGTCTTGAGTGCTTGTTGGTGAAGATGGGTCGTACGGGCCCGCTCGCAGAGCCACGCTGTGGGCCGCAGGTAGGCAAGTCTGGGGACCCTCGTTCCCAGAACGCCGACAGTAGCCCCCGGGCCCAAGGCGTGCTCGGGCTTGGCTTCGAGGCGAAGCCAAAGGTCAAGTGCGGAGCGCCGCGGGCCCCAATAGCCCGCGGCCTTGGTCGACGCGTGGCGGTTGATTGGATGTGGGCGTCTCCACTTCCCCACGCTGCCTCGGCAACTGCCCGTCTGTCAAAAGGCTGGCGCAGACAGCGCTTGCCTTCACTGCTCCCCTTCGCCTTGCTCAGATCCCCTTTCTTGCGCCCTGCCTCCGAAATCCCCAGATCTGCTTCCATCTTCTCCCGCATCAGCGAGTAATGGCGCTGCGCAAGGTCAAGTCTGCCTCGCCGCCGGCTTGGTACGAGCCAGCTCTCGAAGCCCCCAACGTTTCAGAGAAGAGCCTTGCCGCCACTCGCCTGCTGGCGGCGGGGGAAAGCAACGAGAGGGGGAAGACGGGGCTACGGGTCACCTCCGACCTGCCGGAGCCCGAGGGAAGCACCTTGTTCCCCTTCTTCACGAGCGCCATCGCCGCCGGGTTGGTCCCCCATCTCTGACTTCTTCTACGAGGTCCTTGGCCACTACGGGCTGCACACGCTGCATCTTCATCCCAACTCCATTCTTCTCTTGTCCATCCCCGCCTACTACTGCGAGGCATACCTCGGCGTGATGCCGTCCGTGGCTCTACTGCGCCACTTCTTCTTCCTCTGCGTCAAGGAGGGTCACACTTCTGGGTGCGCCAACTTCATCGCGGCCGGCAAGGCCAACTCGAACTCGAAGATGGGGAAGAAAGCCGAAGGCTTCCGGAGCAAGTGGGCCATGATGGACGCTAAATGCATCCACCCACGCTTGACGCTGCCGACGGAGATGCCCCAGTCTGACAAGGGGTGGTCCCGCGCGAAGCTCACCGACGAGCGGGCGTCGTTGGTGCTGGAGCATATGGAGACCGACCTGAAGCCGGGCAACGCGAAGGCAGCGAAGGTGACAGGGGCCATCCTCCTGAGGGAATTCCTGGAGCTGCGCGTAGCCCCGCTTCAGGCCCGTACGCGCCCCTTGTGGGAGCTTGGGGACGAAGAGGACAAGGTTCACCTAAGCCCGAAAGCCTTGTCCGACGGTGAGCTTGCCGCAGTTCTCCGCCTCTTGGTTGGGGACGACTAGGAGTACCCGCCGAGCATCTTGCGTCTAAACAAGCTGAGCCTGCCTGGCTAGGCCACTCCAAAGGAGGTCTTGCGTCGTCCACCTCGCGAGGCTTGGACCCTCGCGAGGGTCTTGGGCGCCTTGTTGATGAATATGGGCCGTACGGCCCGCTGCCTGGCCACGCTGTGGGCCGCAGGCAGGCAAGTGTGGGGACCCCCGTTCCCAGAACGCCGACAGTAGCCCCTGGGCCCAAGGTGCGCTCGGGCTTGGCTTCGCGGCGAAGCCAAGGGTAAAGTTCGGAGCACCACGGGCCCCAAAAGCATGCGGCCTCGATTGACGCGTGGTGGTTGATTGGACGTGGGCGTCTCCGCTTCCCCACGCTGCCTTTGAATCCGCCTGGCTATGCGGCCCCTGCGGCCTACACAGTTATTCCTCCGCCTCCTGCGCCTTGCTTCCCCAATTACCTTACTTCCTTGTGGCTCTTCTTCTCTTCTCCAATCTAACTCGCGCTCCTCCTGCTCCACCGCCATGGCGCCTAAACAAGCTGAGAAGGGGAAGAGTCCTCTGTCTCTTCCAGCGACGCCTCCGTCCTTTGCGCCGGCGCTCGGCTGGTCTCGGGTGCTCAACGGCGAGGCCATGGACAAGGTGCGCCCAATGCTTGCTTCCAGCTTCAATGAGTGGGGGAGACGGTGGCTTGGCCCGCGTCTCGCACTCGCACGGCCCGAGGTCCCAATCTTCATAGATGCCCTCTGGGCTGGCCTGATTCGACCCTTCTCCGCCTTCCTCAATGCTGTGCTTGAGCATTATCAGATCCACATGCTGCATCTCGACCCTCAGTCTGTGACTCTTCTTGCTGTCTTCGCCTTCGTGTGCGAGGCCATGGTGGGCATCGCTCCTTCAGTGGCTCTCCGTCGTCACTTCTTCTCATTGCATCTGGCCGACCTTCAGCAATGCTCGGGGTGCGTGAGCTTCCAGGCCATGGCTGCGACAGCGGGCGAGGGGATCGATTTCGAGCTCCCTCCATCTACGAGAGAATTCTGGATACGATGGGTGTTAGTTGATGCCGGTGTGCTCAGTCCTCTGGTTCAGGCTCCGTCAGGGCCCGTTGTTCCTAACTCCGGCTGGAGCCATCAGCGGCTCGCGAGCCCCGGCCTTGCCCACGTCTGGCTCAGGTTGAGGTTGTTGAAGGATCGCGGCGTAACTGCACCGATGGTGGTGAAGGAATTCGTCCAACGTCAGGTCGCTCCGCTTCAACGCCATTCTCACCCAATGTGGACCTTGCTCAGCATCCAGGATTACATGAGGTTTCAGGAGTCCGGGCTCCTCCTCGGGACGCGGCGGACAGTGCTCAAGGTCCTGACGGGTGTGTTTCTGCCGGCCGAACTGCCTGGGAAGAGCTGTTTGCTGTACCGCTGCAAGAATAAGGATGAATTTGTGAAGGACATGCCTCTCTTTGATGAATGGGGGTCGCGGCCGATCGGCCTGGAGGGGCCCCGTGAGAACCCCGTCATTGTGTTTCCCTTCCTTGCCCCTGATGCTGAGCTCGCCCCAAGTGACGGTGCAGGTGGGCGAGCTCAGGCGGAGGCCAGCGGCTCGAGTGCTGAGGAGCACGTGCCGAGTGGTGATCTTGGGGCATCGTCTTCAGGAGCCTGCCACTCCCCTCCTGGGGGGTCGGTTGCTGAGGAGACACTGCTTGCGGCTCCAGCGGCTAAGGCTCCAGGAGCCTCGGGAGGTTGTGGTGAAACGGTGCCCGGCTGCTCGCCGCAACCGGGCACCCCTGAAGATATTCTTCCGAGCTCTTCTTCGGCCCCGCTGTGCACCGGCCGTCACGTCCAGCGTTTCGGTCGTCTTTGTGTGGACTTCGAGGAGCTTCGCAAGAGGAAAGGATCTCCCAGTGGCAGCAACATCTTTGGACCGTTGAAGCGGAGGAAGTACATTGCCATTGACATGTAAGTATCATACCGCTGTGGCTCCCTGTGTGTTGCTTTCTTCTTCTGACGCCAGCCTTTCAGGGCTCCTTCCACTGAGGCTGCTGAATCTCTTGAGAAACGGCCTCCTTCTTCCTTAACTCTTCCACCAGCCTCGAGCGCTCGGAGTTTGCTGGTTGCCAGTGGGGCAGGGTTGGTTGAAGGGGCACTCTTGCCTTCCTGACGCGTTGAACCTGCGGCCTCGTCGCTCCTCCCCTTGGTCTGGCGTGGAGCTTGGCAGGCGTGCCCAAGACTCCTCCGCTGATTTTTGACTGCAACTTGTTGGCTTCGATCCTCGGCTCCTCTTCGAGCAGCGAGCCCCAGCAGGCTTGGGCTTCTCGCGAGGACGGGTTGGTGTCGGGTGTGGCGCCAGCCCCCTGCCAAGGGGTGGCGCACCGCTTGATGCCCCGCCTGCAGCCCCCGAGGTGGAGGACGAAGAAGGCCAGGCGTTCGAGCTCGAGCGCGGGCAGAGCGTGGTTCGCCACGAGCTCTTCCAGGAGGCGATGAACGCGATAAGCCGGCTCGGTGGAGAGCTCGCGAGTGTCGATTCGCGTCTTGAGGCTGAAGGTCTCCGGCTGGCGGAGGAGCGGTGCAAGCTGAAGGTGGCCATCAACCTCGGCCGGTATCAGCGTGACCTTGAGAACGCGAAGGCTGAGGCGTCTCTCAAGGTTTCCTACGAAGCCCGCTCACGAGCCTTGGAAGAGGCTCGCGAGGCTGATCGCCGCCGCGAGGCTGCGGAGAAGCGCGCTTGGGAGCTCCAGGCCTGGAGCGCGTCTCTTGAGCAGTAGGTGGAGGCGTGCAGGGCCGCTCTTGCGTCGCTGAGGGGGACGCCCGCGGAGGAAGAGGAGGTCCGGAAGCGTGAGGAGGCGCTGCCCTGGAGGCCATGGAGCGTAACTGCGAGCTTGAGCAACTGGAGATGAGGGAGCGTCAAGTTGCCCAAGCAGAAGACGCCGTATGGGCTCGCGAGGCTGGAGTTGAGGAGGAGGTGAACCGCCGGGTGGCCGAGGTTCGCGCGGACTTGGAGGGCAGGTACGACCTGAAGCAGAAGCTCGCGGGCGTGGAGGATGAGGGCAGGGCCGCTGCCCTCAGGCCCAGGTTGGGCGAGGCTGAGAGGCGCGCGGAAGCCACGGCCGCTGCCCTGGTCACGGCGCAGGCGGACTTGGCCTCCGCCCACGCTGAGTTGCGTTCCCTCCGGAGGCGGGTTGATGACGCAGAGGTCGTCGCGAGGCAGAACACGGAGGAGGTGCTCCAACGCCGAACGCTGGAGGGCGAGCATGCCCCCATGCTTCAGGATCTCCAGAACAGGGTCAATATCGCCCTGGGCCATATTTGCGACGTGGAGGCGCCGACTCCTCACTCAAATGATTATGCCAGCCACCTGACCTTCTTCACCGAGGTGGTGACGCGCCTGGAGGCTCGATTTGCCAGAGCTCGCCAGCTTGTGGAGTAAAGGGGTGTGGCCTGCTCGAGCGCGCTTTCTCCCGTGTCTTTAGCCACCTCCTGAATGCCGACCCCAACTTTGACTTTGTCGCCGCCATCGCCCCCGTACCCACGGCTGTCCGGGGCGACCTAGCGCGCTGGGTTGAGGACCATGTGGACGCGTTGGTCAGGGCCTTCGCTTCGGAGGATGATGCGGTGGTGGTCATCGCCGATGAAGGCGACGTGGTCGACGATGGCGACGGGGGCGTCGCCGATGGCGGCGATGATGCCGATGAAGACGACGACGACGCGAGTGACTCGTCTGCAGGTGACACAGCGAGCGACATTTCTGGCTGATCCCTTATTCTCCTGTCATTTCTTCCTGCGCACAAACTTGGGTGTGGCCCTTTGAAACTTGTAAGAGCATTTTGAGAGGGGGAGCCCCTCATGTAAGCAAATTGCAGTTTTTACTTTTCCATGCGATGTGAGTTTGTGTCCTCGTGAACTTGTGAATCCTGATGCGAGTTTTCTGTCTTGGTTTACCTTAGTCAGTGCCAGCTTTGAGCTGGGCTGCGATGTGTCAAGTCCCTGAGGACCTTACGGAGCTCGTCGCCCCATCGGAAGGGGCCCTACGAGAGGTGAGAACCAATTGCAGCGCACGCTCGGTGCGCACGTGCTTCACGCAGTCCCGCTCGCGAGGAGCTCGTGAGGGAAAGGCGACGGACATGAGTCCCAGACAAAACGATATCCAGAAGGCAAGAAATTGCTCAAACGAGAAAAGCCCCCCCCCCCTGCACGCATCGATAAAACTCAGCTTCAACTCAAATCCAGATCCAGAAAGCAAAGCTACAGAAAGAGAGATCCAAAGCAAAAGGCCGCGTCCGGTACCTAGTCTAGTCTTCTGGTCTTCAAGTCTTCTCACCAGCGCGGAGCTAAGTGCTGCCACTAGGCGTGGGAGGGAGCCCAAGGGCCCGAGGCCGGCACCCCTGAGACTCCGGGTCGTGTACAGCCCCAACTCATTATTATGTGAGAGTGTCACGGGCGGCGAGCTTCACAGGCACTGGGCCTTCTTCACAGGTATCGGCCTTGCTTCATATCGCCAGACGAGGGCCCCGCCTTGCGCCACTCTTGACCTTCTCTGAGCCGATCGGTCACCAGGACGACACAGAGGAGGGAAAGAGGACGCCAGCGGTTCCCTCAGCGACCACATGTCCTCTGCCGGGGGAAAGGTTGACGAGGCCTCCCCGGCAGAGGGCCTACCTCCGGGTGTCGCCAGGCGTAGTGCGTCGCGGGGTGGAGCCTTGCTCCTAGCTTTCTCCCGGCGGTCCCCAGCGTGTCTCCCTTGCTGGAACTGGTGCCGTCGTGCCTGGGTCGTCGATCGACGCTGCAACCTGATTCATATGTAGTCCATGGTTAGCATAAGCCTGTTCCTGAGAGACTAGCGGTACCCTGTAGTTTCCGCTGCCGGCGCGATCGTTGTGGTTCTCCGTTGGTTCTCGGAAGGCTTCGGCTCCTAGCGCCCCCTCTCCCCACTCTTCTCCAATGAATGAGCCGAGGTCGTCCTCTGGTGCGTACCCTTGGTCCATCATGCGAGGAACATAGGCTTCCGGGGCCGTTACCCCGAACACCTTGCCATGGTGCCCCACGCTCCATGTTGCTCCGCCCATGACGGCTTCCTGGGATTGACAATACGGCATCCGGCCGGGACCATGGGGGCGATGCTTGCGCTCGTGCTTGTTGAGGGCGGCATGGGCGAGTTGGAGCCCCCTACGCCGCCGGCCGTGCTGATGTTGACGAAGCCCCCGGGCGTAGTCGATGGCGTGCGGACGTGGTGAGGTTCGCCGCGCGGCCCTGCAGTGGCCTAGGGAGGAATCCGATAGCAGAAGGGTGGTGCTCCCGACACCGCTGCATCCAGCAGCTCGGCAACACGCTCCAGCAGCGTATCCCGGCCGCTTTCCATCAGCCTGCACCGCAGCAGCTCCCTTGCCACGGTGAGTGCTGCCCGCATGTTTGCTTGCTCCCGCCGTGAGTGCGGCGCCGTTGCTGCGGCATGACTCGCCGCTCTCGCCGCGGCTCGTACTGTCACGGGGTGAGGGTGGGTGACGCCTGGCCGCGCTGCCCGCGCCCGGCGGGGTTTGGCGGCGCCCGCGCCGCCTGGAGTGCGGGGTCGAGACCTTCATGGGCAGGCGGCGCTGCCCGGGCTGGCCAGGCCGCCCAACGGTCGGAGCCGGCCCTTGAATCGCCAGAAATCGTGGCTGGGGAGCGTCGGCGCGTTGGCTGGCGGAGAGGAAGCTCCGGCGCACCCCTACCTGACGCGCCAAATGTCGGATGTGGGGTTCCGGCAAACCCTTAAGGTTCGAACACTGGGGTGCGCGCGAAGTCTCTCCCTCCTACCGATCTACGCTCTAGCTCGCTAAGATCTTGCGGGTGAACTCGTCGAACTCGCAACACAGAAAGACACGAGGTTTATATTGGTTTGGGCCACCGTTGTGGTGTAATACCCTACTCTAGTCTGGTGGTGGTGGATTGCCTCTTGGGCTGATGATGAACAGTACAAGGGAAGAACAGCCTCCCGAGGTTGAGGTGTTCTTGTGCTTGTGAACTTGTGGCGTGAGGATTCGGTCAGTTCAACCTGCCTCTACTGTGGTGGCTAGCTCTACTTATATAGGCCCTGGTCCTCTTCCCAAATATCGAGCAGGAAGGGAGCCAACAACAGCGGGCAAATTTGAAGCGGGACAGCTAGTACAATCTATCCTGACAAAAGCGGTCTTCGCCTGCGAAAAGCCCTGGGGTGACGCCGTCTTGGGCTCCACGATGACCTCCGCCTGGCCGTCCTCTTGGTCTTGGTCTCGTTGCACCAATATGGCAACCTTTGCCTGATGCCTCGGTACTCTTCGCCTGCGTTGGCCTCCTTAGCACCAAAGAGGAAATAAGGACGCTGCGCGCACCGGCGCCCGCCTGGCACCGTTCGTCATGGCTCACGTCAGGAGAGCCTCGTGAGGTTTGCCTCGCCTTGATATCTCCGCTCCTCGTGAGCCTGCCTGGCTAGGCCATTCCAGAGGAGGTCTTGTGTCATCCGCCTCGCAAGGCTTGGACCCTCGCGAGGGTCTTGGGCGCCTTGTTGATGAAGATGGGCCATACGGCCTGCTGCCTAGCCACGCTGTGGAACGCAGGCAGGCAAGTCTGGGGACCCCCGTTCCCAGAACACCGACAAACGCCACCCGTCGACCAAGGCCACAGGCTATTGGGGCCTGCGGCGCTCCGTACTTGACCTTTGGCTTCGCCTCAAAGCCAAGCACGAGCGCGCCTTGGGCCCGGGGGCTACTGTCGTCATTCTGGGAATGGGGGTCCCCAGA